>NC_081220.1:2557500-2570000 GCF_902713425.1 Acipenser ruthenus
CAACATCTGCAACTTCCAACCCTGCCAGTGAATATTAAAGAATATTAAAATGTCCCTTTAGCAGGCCAGCATTTTAAACACAATGATTCTCCCCTTGCTCTCCTCTCTGAGAGTTGCTGTAAGCTGTCTGTCCCACACCCCAGTTATTCCTGCAGACTCACATCAGTGTGTGTCAGCATAGAGGTTACAGCATGTCATTCCACCAGCATGGGAAGGGATTTCTGTTGCAATTCCACAGCCCAGCAGCACAGACTGCACTGCACTCTGTGACCACAAGAGGGAGAGAGTAATTCCACAGCCCAGCAGCACAGACTGCACTGCACTCTGTGACCACAAGAGGGAGAGAGTAATTCCACAGCCCAGCAGCACAGACTGCACTACACTCTGTGACCACAAGAGGGAGAGAGTAATTCCACAGCCCAGCAGCACAGACTGCAATACACTCTGTTACCACAAGAGGGAGAGAGTAATTCCACAGCCCAGCAGCACAGACTGCAATACACTCTGTGACCACAAGAGGGAGAGAGTAATTCCACAGCCCAGCAGCACAGACTGCAATACACTCTGTTACCACAAGAGGGAGAGAGTAATTCCACAGCCCTGCAGCACAGACTGCAATACACTCTGTGACCACAAGAGGGAGAGAGTAATTCCACAGCCCAGCAGCACAGACTGCAATACACTCTGTTACCACAAGAGGGAGAGAGTAATTCCACAGCCCAGCAGCACGCTGCTCATGTAGTGAGGATGTTCAGCAGGATTGCTGCCCCTTCTTTGCACAGATAAAAAGATACTCACATCAGTAACCTGCTTTCCTGATGCTCTAGTGGTTAGGATTCAGTGCTCTTTCCGCCCCCGCATGGGTTTGATTCCCGGTCAGGGAACTTGTTTTGTTGCACAAGTCATTCCTGATTAAATCCCGCAACTGCTTCTCGTGAATCACTTTTAATGCCAGGCATTGTGGACCGACTTTATTAAAGCAAAATAAGTTATTCAGCTGTGCGGTCCGCAGCCCAGCCAGCTCCCCCTCCCACCCAGCCAAAAGGCGATGTTCAATCTTGGTAACAGCTTGGTAGTTTTGACCAATCATAGCCCGAGTCACTACCAATAATTGACCAGGAAAGAGCCAATCAGATATCGCAGAGCTACCTAGAATGAAGTGACGGAATTATCCAATCAGATCTCGTAGAACTCCCAAGAATCCTGCGCGTTCTCAACGGCGGGAGATTATTGAATCGTGAAGACTTTTGGTTTATTTCGAAATACAATCATCTGAAGGGAAGAATTTTATTACAGTATTATTTTAATTGTCACTAGTACTGTATGTATAGTCACCAAAAAATTAAAAAATGCCAATAATAATATATGTACAAATGTCAGCTGTAGAAATGCGCGGATAGTAAACTCTATGTTTTGTAATATTATCAATAAAAATACACGATTGACATTTTTACAATAGGTGTCAGTTCTGTGTTAAAACATGTAATATTTACGACAGCTAGAAACTTGTTTGAGGGACTGTTTTATCCAAAGCGCAATTATATTTAATACATTTGTCCGTTATAATGATACTGTAATACTTGTATCCGGGACAACAGAAATCGTACCATGGTAAAATAAATAGTACCATATAGTACCGTGGTATAGTGTTGCATTATACTGTAGATACCAGGATATTTCTTAGAAATAAAAACTACAATCGTATTATCATGGTGGTACTGCATTATAGTACCAGAATAGTGAATTGTACATTGATAGGATAGGATACACTGTGTTTTTCTATCATTTACTTTTAATTATGTATCCATGAACGTTATAGTACTGTATTTAACTTTAGGTTTTTAAGTTTAATTTAGTTTTCATTAAAAAATGATCTTGTTTTGAAAGCAATACTTAAAAAACGTGAACATGGATACTCCAAGCTTTTTTTTTTTAAATAATCTCTCTTTTTCAACAATAAGTCCCTTTTGCCATTGTATAGTAGTGTTTATTTGTTTTCACCCAGTGAGCCCCTTTTTGATTTCTTGTTGTTTTGTGTAGAAACCTTTTATTTGGCCATTGTGACTATTTTGTGTTTAGGCTATTTGTTTAATTGAAGTCTTTTGTTTAACTGCAACCTTGCTATTCTGTCACAAATGCTCTTTTTTCAGGTTCAGATGGAACCCTTGTTCAGAAGAAAGGCTGATGGCAGCTCAACCTGACTGATACAAAGTGATCCATAAGCTGGTATCGCCCCAGAAGGTTCAACCATGTAAGTTCGAATTTGAATCAATGCTTATAAAAATAATGATCTTCACATTATAACTACTTTATAGGTCTCCCTTTCAGTGCTAATTTCATTATCTATTACAAAAAGCATTGATTTGAACTTGGGTGCTATATAATGAATGTTCTAGTATACACATATCAAATACTGGCATTATTATATTTGGAGGAAAACAGTCAGTTGATATAAATGATATGTGGTCCAGTTACCATACCAGGTACCTATTGCTGTTGTTTTTCAGCTCTGATAACTGGTGCAGAACTGAGCAACCAAGAACTCCAGAAAAATCGTACCTTCTTATACTGGACCATGCAAATACACAGGTTCAGTGAACTTGTTAAAGGATTGTCAGTATTACCATTAAAAATATAGGAATAAAGGAATAAACAATGATGCAAATGTATTTGACTCTATTCACATCCCCGCACATTTAAAATCCTCCACAGGTTGGGTGCCTCTCAACTCAGATTAAGGTTGATACTGTATAAATGCAGAACCAATCGTTCCAGATGGATGAGGCCATTCATTTTTAAATACATGTAATTCGATTTTTGTATTGGTATTATTAGTATTGAGGCAGGGAGGCTGCAGTTGTTTCTAAGCGACAATGAATCTGGAATAACATTCTTAGGGTTCGTGTCATACGACTTTGTGTCATCAAAGCTGTTTCTGGTGACGTTCAGTGGATAATATTTGGACTTTTGTCGTTCAGTATTTAATAGCTCAGTTGGTTAGAGTGAAAGAAACTTTCATCAGTCAGCCCGGCTAGCTCAGTCGGTAGAGCATGAGACTCTTAATCTCAGGGTCGTGGGTTCGAGCCCCACGTTGGGCGTCCTTTTTAAATGCAAATTGAAGATGTTTCTTCAAAGCAACTGATTAATGTCTGATTCTCTTCACATTGTATACAGTATTGCAACAAAATTACTTATTGGTCATTGTCATATAGCAATTGCTGTTGTAAAATGCATGCAGCGTTTATAGCTATAACAATATTGAAAAAAAATAATCTTACTTTTTTGGGTTGGCTTCAATCCGTTTCTTTTTTTACACTTGTCATTACATCTTTCATGGAGTAACAGTTGGTATGTGCGTAATAAACCCTATCAGGCCTTGATACAATAGACAACCCTAGCCCTCTCATGCATGAATTATGGTAACCTTAAACAGATTTTTTTCAAATGGTTTTTATTAGTCTTCAGGGCCTATAAAAACACAAAAAAAGTTTTGTTTTTTTAGTACAAAATGTAAGAAGTTATACATGTGTGCACTTGACTGGACACCCTGCATGTGTAACATAACACACTGCCCTATTATAATGGAACAGCATATTAGGACTGAAAGTCTTTTTCTTTTATTTGGGAAGAAGTAGGCTAATACAAAATGCAAAACTAAATGGCTGATTCCATTCCTGATATGAATTCGAATATTTTCTTTTTTTTTTTGCCAGAAACAAAAATGTCCTCAGTGTTTGTAACAAAAATGTCTTCATTGTTGAAACAATAATCTTTTTTTACTTCAGTGTGTCATACACACCAAGTTACCATTCTTCCCTCTGTAGTGAACTGAATTTGGCTGATTTTAGCGCTGGGTGTGGAAGTTGGTAAAGCACCCAGGACACAATGACTCAAGACACTGCATGCAGATGTACTTAGTTTTCCATGTACAAGCCTCATCATGGCATCAGTTATCTTTGGCCAGTGATTCCCCACTCCCTCAACTACTTCAGCATCATCCTCACTATCCTCATCTGTTTCACTGCTGCTACGTGGGCTCCCTGCTTCCTCTCCCTGCGTGTCTGGCTGCCATTCCCCATCATCACTATCACTTGATTGTGATGGAATCTCCTCTACTACCCTGGAGCTCGATGCTCTTGATGTCTGGCTAAGAAAATAACAATACTACTAATAAAACTGTGACTACTACCACACAGCTGCTGTGAATAATAATTATTCAGAAAATTCATTTTCAATTAAAAAAACAGTTGAGAGGAGATAACATGATCCAAATGATCCTATTTATGAACCACACTGCAATATATAGCTCTTATAGGACAAAAAATATTTAGCATAGGCCTATAGAACAACATAGGCCTAATGTGCAGTATGAATCTTAATAGTGCATGACGTCCACTTAAGTGGACATATGGTTTGACATAAACTGTAATAAAGTGACTATTAGAACAAAACATATACCATGTTATTCCTCGGTGCTCGGTGCTGCTGAACTTTACTCTGCCATTGTACTGTCATCGTTATGTTTGTTGTAGTACCTATCAAATGCCACTAGATGGCAGGCGTTTTAATTTCAGTAGACGTCCACTGAAGAGGATACCATGCATCAGTGATGTCAAGACAGTGTTTCTATAGGAGATAATCACTTAAAAATAGCTGTCCACTGTAGTGACCTCTATGCGTGAAAGGGCTAGTCTGTGCTGAAATAAATAATGCGGGTTTTTACTGTAACAAACGCAGCTTGTCAGGATTCTATTATGGTGTTTCCGAGCTGTTGAACGTTTCTCATCACAGGTTTAGTGGATTGACAAAAAGGTGATTGCCAAAAAGAATGCTATCTCGAAACACTAGTCTTGTCAAGCCGAAATAGCTCAGTTGGGAGAGCGTTAGACTGAAGATCTAAAGGTCCCTGGTTCGATCCCGGGTTTCGGCAAACTGAAAAACAATATTTGTTTTGTATTACTTTGAACTAAAAAACAGTATATTTTTTTCTTCATTGAATTGGAAGAAATAACACTGTATCAGAGTGCCATTTTCTCATGTGATTAAGAAATGCAAAAAGCATCGTCCCTGGGTGGGCTTGAACCACCAACCTTTCGGTTAACAGCCGAACGCGCTAACCGATTTCGCCACAGAGACCAACCTGTTAAGTTGCCAAAGCATACGGGAGTGATTAGCAAGGCGAGATGCTGCAGAACGTGATCGAGGGAGCAGAACTCAGCAGAACCTGAGATCACATCTAAGATGAAAGCAAGATGGGGCAGGAAAGTCTATGTAATCAATTACGGCAGCACAGTATTTGTCATTTTGTTAGATAACACCCTGGGAGACAACAGAGCAGTGTATGTAAATAGCTACAATGGAAACCATATACTTACGACTTAATTTTGATACAGAACTGTGGTCATGTGTAATCTGTTTTCATTATGATAATAAAGCTACAGTTCAGTGGATTATATTTGGAATCTTTGGTTCTGTCATTCACTATTTTCTCAAATAAGATGACAAATTAATAGCTCAGTTGGTTACAGTGAAAGAAATGAGCACCAGTCAGCCCGGCTAGCTCAGTCTGTAGAGGATGAGACTCTTAATCTCAGGGTCGTGGGTTCGAGCCCCACGTTGGGGGGCAACGGAGCAATGTCATCCAGAACTCTGCTGCTCGCCTGGTGTTCTCTCTACCTCGCTTCGCCCACGCTACTCCACTACTCCGCTCGCTCCACTGGCTCCCGATCACCGCTCGCATCCAGTTCAAGACTCTTGTACTAGCCTACAGATGCCTTGATCAGACTGCACCCAGCTACCTCCAGACCCTCATCTCTCCCTACACCCCCACTCGACCTCTCCGCTCCGCCTGCACTAGAAGACTGGCTCTACCTCCGCTACGCTCCCCTGCCTCCCGAGCCCGCTCCTTCTCCACCCTTGCTCCGCAGTGGTGGAACGACCTTCCTACAGATGTCAGGACTGCCCAGTCCCTGACCACATTCCGGCGCCTCCTTAAGACTCACCTCTTCAAACAGCACCTGTAGAACTCCTCTGTTGTATCCTGGGACACTATCACCCTTCATTTAAATATGCTTTATTTTGCTCTTATCTGCCCCCTATTTTACTGCATTTAATCCTGTACCTCAGAATATTGTAATCTCCCAAGTGTTTAATCTGTAGTATTTTGTACTTAATCATATCCTGATGTAACTATCACTACTTAATCATATCCTGATGTAACTTTCACTATTATCTGCTGTATTATTGAATTGTGGTTTGTCACACTTGAGAATTATTGTATTTCTTGTTCTTATTGTATGACTTATATTGTAACACTTGAATGTATTTGTATTTGCTTGCGATTGTAAGTCGCCCTGGATAAGGGCGTCTGCTAAGAAATAAATAATAATAATAATAATAATGTCTGATTCTGTTCACATTGTATACAGTATTGCAACAAAATTACTTATTGAATAGAGGCGTGGGTTCAAATCCCACTTCTAACAGTTCAATTTTACTTATTTTTAAAAAGAATAAATTTCTTTATTTTACTATTAAAGATTGTTTTAAGAAAATCAACAGCTGATACCAAAATCTTGTCAGCACTCAATACCATTTTAATTTCCATTTTAAATACGACTAAAATAGTGTTCCTAACGCAAATTGCATTTTTGTTGTAAACAGACTACTTGTTAACGTCACTGAAAAATATTTTGTGTCCAAACATGTTATTTAACTTGATTGTTTTAATATTCCAAATAACATATTACTTTGAAAAACATAATATATTTTTTTAATACAGTCCTATTTGAGTATTTAAAATATGGTTACATTCAAATGCCAGCAACGGTGTGTTAATTTAACGAAGCGCCTAACGCCGCTCGGAACGTTTGCATTTTTAAATCCTAACGGTCTCTGCTCAGCTGAGTGGAATGTTCACGAGCCGGTTGCCTAGCAGCGTCTCCCCCTCCTTCTCTGCCCCGCCCTCTCGTCCTCTCTCGTTGCTCCAGCTAGGAGTTCAAATTTATCTTCGTTATATTAGCGCAATTCTTTACTAACTCTTACAATTTAGCTTATTAGAAGCTTCGTGTTTTTAAGATGGTTCAAGTGCAGTCCGGACAGACTGACTGGAGCATCATTACAGTATACCGCACTGCGCTCGGCTTTGTGTGGCGGCTGATACACAAAATAATGAACGACTATTAAATAAATCACATCTATTGCTTTTTAATGCTAAATATGTATCTGGTATTCTAAGTATTATCTACAATTAATAATTCAGCTCTATTCATATTCAGAATGTAATACAGTATTAAAACTATCAAACTGCCTGGAAACATGGAACACATTAATTGCGATCGATTCGATACCAATAGGATTACATAAGAGCTGTTGTGTATAGACAATGTCATAAACGCCGAAATGAACACGGACGGTCTTTATTAAGGGCTGACTCGTTTAGATGTTCGAGACACCTACCAGCCCTATTGCTGCCTTCCACCATGCACGCTACAATATGTATATAGGTGTAACAGATTTTATTCTTCAAATTGTAAATATTTATTACAATTCAAATACTTGTTACTATTGCAATAGATTTTTTGTTTAAAAAAGTTTTTGGCTTAACTTTGAAATATGCAATAAATAAAAGTAAGTTGTTTAATTTGTGTCTTTTTGTATTGTAAAAATAAGAAAGCATTTTACGTGTTTAGATCTTAAACATCTGTAGATTTGTAAACGTGTTCAGGTGTTTAAAAAGTGTTAGAGCGAATAAACATGTTCACGTGTTTATTACTTAAACACCTTAACGCGTTTATATTCTAAACATGTTTATAAAGTAAACGCCTTGACGCGTTTAAAAAGTGTTACAGATAAGTGTTTATGGTGGTTCCAAACTTACACATGGTTTTAGAGTGTAGCTACTGTTGCATGTAAATGAGTTTACTAATCACCTTTCCATATGGTCTAGCGGTTAGGATTCCTGGTTTTCACCCAGGCGGCCCGGGTTCGACTCCCGGTATGGGAACGTCTTTGTTTTTGTCATTTTGTTACAGAACTGTGGTCATGTGTAATGTGTTTTCATTATGATAATAAAGCTACAGTTATAAAATAAAAAAGTATTTAAAAAAACCTACAGTTACTTGAGGTGTGTATATATATATATATATATATATATATATATATATATATATATATATATATATATATATATATATATATATATAATTTACAGAATGGTACAAATGTATTTGACTCTATTCACATTCCCATCGCAGTTTGTTTTTAGATTATATTAGTCCCTGGTCAAGACAAAGTCTCTCTGGGGTTGGCCTATCATTAGATTGCCGATGTAAGGTCTCTGGTCCCATCGTATAAGCAAGATAGTTTATTCACAAATAAATACATACACTTTTATTTATGTTTCTGTTGGTAAATTCACACATTATCGCATGCGTTCATGTCACGCTGTGCACTCTAACATTGCATCACAAGCAAACAGTACACCAGGACTTCGTGGCGCAACGGTAGCGCGTCTGACTCCAGATCAGAAGGTTGCGTGTTTAAATCACGTCGAGGTCAAAGCCGTCTTTATATCTATTCCACTCTATATCATTTTTTAGCGTGTTTGAATTTGAAATCCGGACATTTATTTATACAATTTAGCCCACACAACATGTTGATTATATAGCGACAAACAAATTACTTCCTGGGGGGGCAGTTCAGTTTCAATCAAGTTCCAGTCTCTCTGCCATTATCTTGCGCTGCTGTGTTTGGTCAGGTAAAAAGGGCGTGACCAGAGCGGTATGGGCAATCCCGTTAGGTAGCTTGCATGTCAATCTCTCCTTCTTTTCTATTTATATACCCAGCACTGCTTCCGCCCTTCGTCTGTGTTTGTTTCTATTCTTTTCATCATTCAGCTTTTCTATTTTTCTGCAGGAGCTCCATCGTTAGTCTTTTCTGCTCCATCCAGTCTCCAGCGCAGCTACAGCGCCGTTCAAAGCGCAGCGTCATTCTCAGCTTGCTCTGCGTTTTCATCAGAAAGACTGTTCCGACGTCACCGCTGCACTGCAACTCTTTCACACCGGCGCCTCACAGACCATGGTTACCACGGCAACGCCTCATCTCGTGAACAGTGGGAACAATAGTATTGTGGTTTACTACATAATATCCCACCCATCGTTGGTGTTCAAACAAAGCAGAGTGTTACATTGGGAAAGGGCCGTACCTGTCAGTAAGTATTTTAAATTCATTTGGGAAGGTTTAAGATTGTGAAGAAGTTTAAATATGCTGCGTATTTGCGCATTGGGAACTTTGCATAATGACGTTTTTATTAATGCCACTTTCTTACGGACAGTAGTCAGGGTGATGATACAAGACCAGAGCCAATAAACCTGTTATTTGCTTGTCCTTTCACTACCATATTCTATCGTGCTTGCTCAGAATACGCGTGAATCCTGAAAACATCTTGTTAATATTTAAACAAAGCCAGCAGTCACTTTATTGATCACCCTGTGGATTGGAATACAGATGATTGTGTTAAAGATGTTAATAGACTTTCAATGTACACGTTTTAGAGCTAAGCGTTTGTTGAGGCAGTTCAAGCGCTGCACTTTCAGGCAGCCAGTTCCAGTGTTTGCCTTTTGGACTTACTCTGGAAGGAATAATAATTTAAAAAAAAAACATTTGTTGAGAACCACATTTGGGAGAAAACTTAACAGTTTCGAAACACATTTGTAAAGGCATCGGATTCTATTATGGTGTTGCCGAGCTGTTGAACGTTTCTCATTACAGGTTTACTGGATTGCCAAAAAGAATGCTATCTCGAAACATCAGTCTTGTCAAGCCGAAATAGCTCAGTTGGGAGAGCGTTAGACTGAAGATTTAAAGGTCCCTGGTTCGATCCCGGGTTTCGGCAAACAACAAGACGAAATTTGTTTTGTATTATTTTGAACTAAAAAAAGAGAGCACATTTATTCTTCAGCGTAATTGGATGAAATAACAGCGTATTAGAGTGCCATTTTCTAATGTGATTAAGAAATGCAAAAAGCATCGTCCCTGGGTGGGCTTGAACCACCAACCTTTCGGTTAACAGCCGAACGCGCTAACCGATTGCGCCACAGAGACCAACCTATTAAGCCGCCAAAGCATACGGCAGTGATTAGCAAGGCGAGATGCTGCAGAATGTGATCGAGGGAGCAGAACACAGCAGAACCTGAGATCACATCTAAGAAGAAAGCAAGACGGGGCAGGAAAGTCTATGTAATCAATTATGGCAGCACAGCATGTGTCTTTTTTTGTTAGATAACACCCGGGGAGACAACAGAGCAGTGTGTGTAAATAGCTACAATGGAAACCATATACTTACGACTTAATTTTGATACAGAACTGTGGTCATGTGTAATCTGTTTTCATTATGATAATGAAGCTACAGTTCAGTGGATTATATTTGGATTCTTTGGTTCTGTCATTCAGTATATTCTCAAATAAGATGACAAATTAATAGCTCAGTTGGTTACAGTGAAAGTACCATGCACCAGTCAGCCCGGCTAGCTCAGTCGGTAGAGCATGAGACTCTTAATCTCAGGGTCGTGGGTTCGAGCCCCACGTTGGGCGTACTTTTTAAATACAAATTGAAGATGTTTCTTCGAGACAACGGAGCAAAGTCTGATTATGTTCACATTGTATACAGTATTGCAACAAAATAACTTATTGGTCATTGTCAAATAGCAATTGCTATTGTAAAATGCATGCATCGTTTATAGCTATAACAATATTGAAATAAATAATCTTACTTTTTTCGGTTGGCTTCAATCCGTTCTTTTTTACAATTGTCTTAACATCATTCATGGAGCATCAGTTGGTATGTGCGTAAACCCAATCGGGCCTTGATACGAGAACCCTAGTGTGTGCTGAAATAAATAATGCGGTTTTCTACAATAACAAACGTAGCTTGTCAGGATGGCCGAGTGGTCTAAGGCGCCAGATTCAAGGACTCTGTCTTTCCAAAGAATTTTGTGTTCTGGTCTCTGAATGGAGGCGTGGGTTCAAATCCCACTTCTCTGACAGTTCAATTTTACGTATTTTTAAAAAGAATACATTTCTTTATTTTACTATAAAAGATTGTTTTAAGGAAATCAACAGCTGATACCAAACTCTTGTCAGCACTCAATACCATTTTAATTTCCATTTTAAATCGGACTAAAATAGCGTTCCTAACACAGATTGTATTTTTGTTGTAAACAGACTACTTGTTGAAGTCACTGAAAAATATTTTGTGTCCAAACATGTGTTATTTAACTTGGTAGGTACTACAAAAAACATAACAGTGACGGTACAATGACAGAGTAAAGTTCAGCAGCACCGAGCACCTCAGGGATTTCTGTAAAATCCTTTTACACAAAAAGAGCAGAGCAGGTACAAAAAATATTCAAAGAAAGTCATGTTTAATAACATGGTATATGTTTTGTTCTAATAGTCACTATTTTTTTCAGTTTATGTTAAACCATATGTCCACTTAAGTGGACGTCATGCACTATTAAGATTCATATTGCACATTAGGCCTATGTTGTTCTACAGGCCTATGCTAAATACTTTTTGTCCTATAAGAGCTATATATTGCAGTGAAATCTATAAAAACATAAACTTTTTATGTTTTTATAGGCCCTGAAGACTAATAAAAACCATTTGAAAAAAATCTTGTTTAAGGTTACCATAATTCATGCATGAGAGGGCTAGGGTTGTCTATTGTATCAAGGGCCAATTGATGATATTACAAAACATCGAGTTTACTATCCGCGCATTTCTACAGCTCTCTCTCTCTCTCTTTCTCTTGTGGTCACAGAGTGTAGTGCAGTCTGTGCTGCTGGGCTGTGGAATTACTCTCTCCCTCTTGTGGTCACAGAGTGTAGTGCAGTCTGTGCTGCTGGGCTGTGGAATTACTTTCTCCCTCTTGTGGTCACAGAGTGTAGTGCAGCCTGTGCTGCTGGGCTGTGGAATTGCAACAGAAATCCCTTCCCATGCTGGTGGAATGACATGCTGTAACCTCTATGCTGACACACACTGATGTGAGTCTGCAGGAATAACTGGGGTGTGGGACAGACAGCTTACAGCAACTCTCAGAGAGGAGAGCAAGGGGAGAATCATTGTGTTTAAAATGCTGGCCTGCTAAAGGGACATTTTAACATTCTTTAATATTCACTGGCAGGGGTGGAAGTTGCAGATGTTGAGATATCAGAGTCAGTGTTTCCCAGCATGCATCACAGTGAGCAGCTCCTTCCTCCAGACACAGACCACACTGTAGTGTTTAGATGACTGGGTGTGAGGAGCCTTGTGTTAACAATGGGAGAACTGGGCTGACTGGGGAGGTAACTGCTGCCTATTTCAATTGTCTTCTTACTGTGTTATAACATTAGGGACAGCAGTGGTGCTCTGGCTCCCTCTTGTGGTCAGTGTGAATGATGGCAGTGTGTGCAGCTTGGCAGGGCACTGATGTCTGTTTCCAGGCTATACAAACACAGAGA
>NC_081220.1:2577500-2600000 GCF_902713425.1 Acipenser ruthenus
AAAGGCATTTGTGTCTTCTGGCCCAATTGAGCTGAAGAGAGATGGATCCCTTCACTTTATGCCTAGAAGCGGTAATATGCATGATGTGAACACAATTGCAGTTCAAGTAAAATATATAACTATCTCTTTATATTCCACTAACTATTTCTTTCTTCTCTTGCAGGCCAATTCAATGTGTGGTCCCATCTGGGAGCTGCAATGGGTGTGTGTTCAGTGGTTGTCTTTGTAGCTGGAGTTGTATATTTTTGGAAAATGCCCCAAAGTGTGTGTTGATAAATAAAAATCTTGCTTGTAAAGACTGTTTGGATTGTGTGGGTTTTTTTTTTTTTTTGCTGGGTGCTTGACTAATTCTACACAGATTATAGATTGGTGTGTGTCAGAATGGCCATGTTAATGGGATTCTCTCCTCTTACTGCATTGAATGCTTTGCTTGTTTCCTGATCAGGCCATTCTCAATATGGTGTGTTACTCAAGGACCCTTCACTAATTCACTGTGTGAACCCGGGGCAAAGACTTTCCTCCTCCTCCATGGAGCTGTAACCCTATTTTTATATTCCTTCTTGCTTTTGATCTGCTGCCTTCAGTATGCAAAGTTTTTAGGGTGAAATTACCATTAAAATTCATCATGTTCTAGCATCACAGGAAGTGTGTAGATTTATATGGGCTGTTTTTTTTCTGTTATGAATGCAAGTTTTTATTTTGTTCACTGCGGTTTATATGTCTTTTACTGGAAGTGGTCCCTGGTGAGAGCTCCAAGTAAGGGATTAGTTTAGCTTTTCAGTTCTAAATACTGTGTGTACACATGAGTCTTATTTTACTGAGGAACTAGTTAAACAAACCACTACTTGGCAATATGTTCTCCATGTTTGTTTTGACTGTGGTTTACATAGTCTGTTACTGGATAAACTCATTTTACGAAACATGTTCCATAACAAACCGGTACATCCGATGTGGGGAATCTTTAGATCCGCGCACCAGTCTGAACCAGAAGTTCCATTCTTTGAGCTGTTTTGGTAAAACAGGAGAACTAGATATATATCTATATAGAGAGAAAGAGAGCTCGGTATTATTGGAACTGAATTCACTTCACCCGCTGGCAACCCATTGTGTAATGTGTTTATATTATACAGAGGACGCTGAGTTTGATGCAAGACTCGATCAAGCACATTCATATTATTAAACCTGCTCACAGACTCTCCGGCGCCGTCACTCTGAGTGGTCTTTGAAACGGACTGAGTTTGTATTTATATTCATGTTGGGTTAATCAGAGATGACTATCGGCAGCCCGTCTGTAGTACTACCGGAGATTTTAATTGCACAGTTTGTACCGCTCTGTGCAGCGCCGTCCCGTTTGTAACACGGTAAGTGAACTGCATTCTGCTAAACAAAACATCACAACAGCAGCAGCAGCGCCATCTACTGGACAAAACCCAGACATACACGTTGAAACAATGATCCAGTTCAATATCTACAAAGAATGAACAAGAAACTATTAGCGAAGCCCCGAAAAAGAAAATATTCTACAAAACAGTTTAAAATCAAATATTTAATGGTTAATCTAACCATTTTTAGTTACTGTGGAACTACTTCTCTCAGTGGAAGGTGACATAAATAAAAGTTATTAAAATAAAGTTTAAAGTCTTCTTTATTTACCAACAACAACACTCTCCTAGACCCATTTAATAATAGCAATAATACACTCCAGGGTCTGTGTGTTATCATGAGATATATCACCACTTCCTGGGCGGTTGAAGAACTCGACTTCGTCTAGTGCCTCCCAACGCACCCAAGGCGTGGTGATATTACCTCATGATAACACACACACCCTGTCGTGTATTACTGCTTCATTAATGTAGTCATTAGGTTTAGATGTCACATTCCTTTGTTGTCACTGTATTGATTTAGATATTCGGGTTGGATCCTCGGAAGCCAGCGGAACTCCAGCGTTTCTCCGACAACCACTGATAACCCCTCCCGTGATGATCGGCGCTGCCATGACAACCCATGACATCACCCGCACAAGTTACAACACGGCGAGTCATTTTTTGTAGCACAGTATTAACGTGTTATTGTTTTCACAAAATAACATCAATAAGATTATCAGATCACCTGCTAGTGTGTACTAAACAAAACCTCAAATATCAGTGAATTGATACAGAGACAAGCCGTGGCACCAGCAAGAGGTTAAAATGAAATTAATGAAAAAATTACAACATGAAACAAAAATACATGTGGGTATATTTTAATCAAAAATCCATGCATCCATAATTCTGATTATTTATCTAAAAAATCTCACAGCTAATTCTTTACAAATGATCAATTTCTATCTCGGAGTGCTAATGTGGTGTTATAGTTTAACATATTAATGGATTTTAGAAATCATCTATGCTAGTCTGCCCCTCAAACAGTTTTAAATATAATTTAGATTTAAATGGCAGGTAGTATATAAATCAATTTCTAAAACAGGTCGCATTTTGTAATTTAAATAGGCCTACGTATGAGCTACCAAAACGTATTTTTGTTTCATGTCGTTATTAATGTATTTACTTATTTCTTTGGTTAAACTTGAATCCAGCCTTACATTTTAACTTCTTGAAGTTACCACAGCGTGTCTATGTATGAATTACTGAAGAGTAATATGAGTGATTTGATTACTCTAGCAGATGAACTGATAATGTAAGGATGTTATTTTGTGAAAACAATACAATATTAAAAAAGAAATACTACAACATTTAATAAACAAATAAATTATACACCAAACTGTAGCACATTTGTTTAGTGTTAATATCATAACAAATATACTTATTATAAATACACACTTCCTTTTATTTGTTGGAAAACGTTCTGGAACTGAAGTAAAGTATTTTTTAAATACAGTGCTATTTGAGTATTTAAAATATGGTTATCTTCAAAATTAAAATGCCAGCAACAGTGTGTTAATTTAACGAAGCGCCTAACGCCGCTCGGAAAGTTCGCATTTTTAAATCCTAACGGTCTCTGCTCAGCTGAGTGGAATGTTCACGAGCCGGTTGCCTAGCAGCGTCTCCCCCTCTTTCTCTGCCCCGCCCTCTCGCCCTCTCTCGTTGCTCCAGCTAGGAGTTCAAATTTAGCTTTGTTATATTAGCGCAACTCTTTACTAACTTTTACAAATTAGCTTATTAGGGGCTTCGTGTTTTTAACATGGTTCAGGTGCAGTCCGGGCAGACTGACTGGAGCATCATTACAGTATACCGCACTGCGCTCAGCTTTGTGTGGCGGCTGATACAGAAAATAATGAACGACTGTTTAAATAAATCACATGTATTGCTTTTAATGCTAAATATGTATCGGGTATTCTAAGTATTATCTGCAATTAATAATTCAGCTATATTCATATTCAGAATGTAATACAGTATTAAGACAGGGTCCAGTATTAGAAATAAATAAACATGCTTAATATTCTGTCTAAATGCATGTTAAATCGTGGAAAGCACTCTTTGTTTAAAATAACACTGAAGACTTCCATTGTTCGACCAGGCTTACAATTAGATATGTTCTTGTTTTTAAATAGATTTTGTGAAGCGCATATGGGGCGCTATAGAAAATATATATGATTAATTAATTGATTGATTGAATGTTAGCATGAGTTCGGTCTGGCAGGTTTAATTCTTAAAAAGACAACGCCTTTTCGTGATCGTGTTTTAGATTATATTAATCCCTGGTCAAGACAAAGTCTCTCTGGGGTTGGCCGATCATTAGACTGTGGATGTAAGGTCTCCAGTCCCATCGTAGAAGCAAGATAGTTTATTCACAAATAAATACATACACATGTATTTATGTTTCTTTTGTTGGTAAATTAACCCAATACATTATTGCATTCTGTCACGTCATTAGATGAGAAAAGCCCCTTTGTGCCAGTGCGCATTCAGAGGAGACGCGCTGAGAGAATCCGTCTTCTGTGTCACTCAGTACTGCCAGCTTTCCCCCGTTGGTGATATATTGGTCAGCATAGCTGCTTTCCAAGTAATTGACCCGAGACGATTCCCAGCCAGTACAGCTGTGTTTATGCCCACGTTTCAAATAATGAACATTATAAAAGCAAATCGCATTGGTTTATGTTTTCTTTACTTTTAAAGCTGAGAATCAAACACACTTCCGACAACTTCATAGCCCTGCTGGCTACGAACACGTATTGAGTCGGCTGTTTCCCATGACCCTGGTGATACCGAGTGTTTTCCTAGTATCAGCGTCGGCATTACCATGTGTTTGGCATGCTTGCTGTACACTCTAGCATTGCATAACAAGCACGCACTATGCCAGGACTTCGTGGCGCAACGGTAGCGCGTCTGACTCCAGATCAGAAGGCTGCATTTTCAAATCACGTCGAGGTCAAAGCCGCGCTTCTTTTAAAAAAAAAAAATAAATAATCATCATTTTCAGGATATCCTGACTCCCGATTTCCCGGATTTTATGTTTCTATTCCAGGGATTTCTGTATCAGAACCTCCAGCAGACCAACAGAAAAGGGGCTGAAGCTCCGAGCTTTTCCCAGAGCCTAGGCTGGGCACGTCACTGATCTCCCCCTCACTCTGAACTCATTAAAGAGCCAGAGGGACGAGGGGCTGGAGACAGTGCTGTGTATCAGCTGAGACAGTGACTTTACTGAAGAATTACACAAGTGTTAAACACCACACAGCAGTCTAGGGGCTTCAAGGGGAGTCAGAAACAAATAGGACTTATTATTTCATTAATTCCTTAAGAATTGGTATTAAAACGCAACTCAAACAAACAAAACATGCAGTAATTATCAACATTGACCACAAGAGGGAGCCTGTTGTCCATAATATAGTAGCAGTGAATTATTCTCTCTTTGATTTAATCCCCAGCAGTTATTAAAAGCTTTACTGACATACTGATATAAATATTGCTGCATCTTATAATATCAAATAAACACATTAAATACAAATAAAATAACTTTCCCATTGATGCATATTTCACTTGAGGGGCTTGAAGGATGTATTAGGTGGCATATTATTCCTTTAGTTTTTGAACGCAGCTGAAAATGTCTTAAACATCACAGACTGCAGTTCCTAACACTGCCCACAACAGAGAGGAACTACCAGCATCAAAGTGTAAGGACCTCATTTATCACACAGCGGTACTGTGTTAACACGCATTGAGGCTCTGTACCGTGTGCTACTGTGTACACCTGCTGCATTCACCAAGCAGTGAAGAGCAGCCTAACCCGTGGTGAACAATGCGAAGGAAAAGTACCACATGCGGGTCATTGCAATATAATTCATGATGTTAATGGATGGTAAATGTATGCACATTACACCAGAAATACCACGAGGGAGGGATTTGATATTCAAGCCATTATTCACTGAAGGGTGCTAAAATGTTTGGGTCCTCGGCGTGTGTTCAAATACCGTGTTTGTAAAGCAGGCGGTATGTACTGTCACAACATTCAGTAAATAGGGCAGCGCACTGGTGATGCTGTGAGCAGAGCAGGGACCATTCACAAATGAGTTAACTGCCAACCCATCCAATCTTATTTTAGAGATCACCCTAAGGTTAAAGCTTAAGAACATTTATATCATTCTGGTCATTTACCAGCGTTTAGTGAATGAGCCCCTGAGTGTCTCCTAGTGTTACTGAAGCCAGTGAGAACTTCACTGCACTTCAATCATGACAGTGCTGCTGTTTAATAAGCAGTACTGCTGCATTACACTTTAATGAGTGCATTACGGACTGTGCTAATCAGGTTCCAATGCTACTCTTAATAGCTGGGCTCTATTGTATAGTCCCACTGTCCTGGGAGTGTTAATGCCAGGGCAGTTACTAATCTTGCTCTGTCTGAACACACAGTGCAAGTACTGCTTTAAACACACACTCCACACTTGACTCCATTCCAGCTGTGTTGAGTGGAATAAGGTCTCGGCTGATTGGCTCTCCTCATATGCTCCTATTAAAGCTGTTCTTTGTCTAGTCCTTCTGTCCTGGGAGTGTTCATGCTAAACTGCTAATCTTGCTCTGTCAGAACACACAGCACCAAGCCTGTGTTTACACCACTGCTGGGCTACAAGTGGCTGCTGTGCCAAGGAAGACAATTTGCATAGAAAAGACACTTTGCATTGGCAGCACATGCTTCAGTGCTCTGGGAGTGTTTATAGCCCTGTGAGTTTAACACTTCATGATTGAGAGCTGCCCTTCATGGCAACAGAATCCACAACAACAATGACTTTTATCAGCATCTTCATCTGGGCACTTGTCATCTGCACTCAGGGTAAGAATCATTTAGAAAAACACTTTTTTTAAAATATATTTGTGGGACCTTTCTTAATATACAGTATAAGTTTGGAAATTAAACAGGAAAAACCGATAAAGGCTTGACAATTAAAATGTGTTTTTATAATTCAATTCACTTGTGTATTATAATTTTCTATATTATTATTTATTATTTTCAGAATCCAGTGGACAAGTTACTGTGACTCAGACTCCAGCAGTGAAATCTGTTCTCCCAGGAGACACAGTCACTCTGAGCTGTAAAACCAGCACCGCAGTGGCCACTGCTAGTAATTACCACTACCTAGCCTGGTACCAACAGAAACCTGGAGAAGCTCCCAAACTCCTGATCTATAGGGCAACTACCCTTCAGTCTGGGATCCCAACTCGTTTCAGTGGCAGTGGATCTGGGACTGACTTCACTCTGACCATCAGTGGAGTCCAGGCTGAAGATGCAGGAGATTATTACTGTCAGAGTTACCACTACCTCAGCAGTAGAGCTGTGTTCACACAGTGATACACACCCGTACAAAAACCTCCCTCAGCTGGTCTGCACAGCGACTGCACTGCTGCAGCTGGGACCTACTGCAGGTGCTGAGGGTGAAGGCAATGAAATGGGACACGGCCTGTGGAGGAGCTCAACTGCACACAAACACACTGAGCTCAATAACAAGGGCTCAAAATAAAAGACAAGATCAATCTGGTAAATATCTTGATTATTCATGTATTCCAATACATTGCAGAGGCTGAAGGGCTGTCATTGGATTTATATTTATTAATTTAGTTTCAAATGAAAATGAAAATATATTTCTTGATTTATCTACAGTAAGGAAAAGATAAAGGTGAACATTGTTAATCTTCTGTTACTTAAATACAAACTGAAAATAAACTAAATGAGAAACTTTACTCCTCTTAAAGGAAATAAATAAAAATATACATGCATACATACATACATACATAGCATATTACAATCAAACATATTTCTATTGTGTTACAAGTTTTAAAGCAATCTATGGTTTTAAACACATATTAACATATTTCAATATTAATATACAATAATTGTTCTATTTATTTACATATCTTCAAAGCAATTTAATATTTTTCTAATTGAAACGATAAAATAAATAAATATAGTGAAATAAATATGAATAAAAATCTATTTATATAAAGTGTATCAGTAATGCTACAAAATTTAAACCTCGCGCTGAAAGTTCAAGCATTTCATTCATTTGTATTTGGTGCGTTGATGCTCAGAAAAGTGTTGATAGTGTGAAAACATGGAGTACGCACACAAACACATTGTTAATTCACCATTGTGCAATTTAAAGAACTATATTAAGGGTGGGGTTTGTTTCTTGTTTCAATTTGCAGATCGTTGATGGTTAGATAATTCATTGTAAATTTCACTTCATTAAGTGTATGTTTGTGGTAATGAGCTGGCTGTTTAACAATCTCTGTATCTAATCATCTTCATCAATTGATTAATAACTATTAAGGTTTGTTTGGGTTACAAATTGTAACTTATTTGCCAATCATTGATGTTGGGATATCTGATTGAAAACTTTACTTGATGAAGTGTATGTCTGTGATAATGAATTGTCTGCTTAACAAACCTGTGTTTAATCATGTTCACTAATTGGTAATAACGATATTAAGGGCTGGGTTTGCTTTGTTTCTTTTAAACAGTGAGGACGGCTCTTTTGAGTCGAAACACGCCTGTTGTTTGAAGTGTTGGTCTCTGTTTTTAAATAAATGTATAATGTTTGAAATATCACAATGGTGAATTAACCAGTTTTCTTTTCCTGCTATAAAGTGTAGCATTGACAGGGACACCCCCAAATGTTTAGCTGTGGAAGCTGCTGTATGTGCAAGGACTTGGCACTATCAGTGTGAAGCTCTGTGTGGAATGCATGCTTTCACAGGCTGATACAACCAATGCATTGCATTGAAAGAGGAAGAAACCATTCTGACTTCATTGTCAACCATACAGGACATTGTCAGTCAACGAGCAGACTCGGGTAACAGAGTGATATACTGTAAGCAAGGAGCGAGTCAAGTCTTGTGAGGCTTTTGTCTGCTCCTTGTCTGGTAAAGCAGGAGCTGATGTTGAATGGGGTTACAGATTGATCTGCACCAGAAAATGATGCATGCAGCTCTCCGACATCCCCTGCCTGCGCGCACTGCTGTGTTTTGTGTTGTGTGTTGTTTTCAGAGCGGTCGTTGTTTATATTTGTATTTATTTCTAATGATTGCAATGTTAAATCAATCATTTTTCACAGGTATTTATTGCACCGCGCACTTTAGTGTGCTTCTGGTGCTGAACGTTTCCTGCTGTGTATTAATCTGCTGCTAACATTCCATTTCTTTTTATCTGCAATAAAATAAAAGATTATTTTTTAATTGGAAGAGGCCGTGTTTCTGATCCCACCTTGATTTGCTTTCAGAATAAAATAACCTGTAACTGTTTTACTTGTCCAGTGTCTTACACACTAATCTGGTGTAGATCGACTCCAAATGTGATTATGTATTTAAATTCTGTGTAAGCCCTGCCTAGCGGGTGTTACATTTACATAAAAGGACTCTATAGAGTCCTAATGCAAAAAGAAAGAGCAAAAAGCAAGTTGTGAAAGGGGAGGAGGGTGTCAGTAAATATCCAGAGTGCTCTGAGGTTTAAACACAAAACACACAGCTGATAGGAAAGAGGAAACACTCTCTGAGCCTCCAGCTCAATACAGCAAATCACGGAATAAAGAGATTCAGTGACAGCTAACACAGGAGCTGCTCTGTGTTCAAGTGAATAAAGTGCACTCATTAATGTGACCTCTGATAGACACAGTGCAGATATTAATACTGACCACAAGAGGGAGCCAGAGCACCACTGCTGTCATTAATGTAATAACAGTATAGTAATAAGACAATTGAAATAGGCAGCAGTTACATCCCCAGTCAGCCCAGTTCTCCCATTGTTAACACAAGGCTCCTCACACCCAGTCATCTAATCACTACAGTGTGGTCTGTGTCTGAAGGAAGGAGCTGCTCACTGTGATGCATGCTGGGAAACACTGACTCTAATATCTCAACATCTGCAACTTCCACCCCTGCCAGTGAATATTAAAGAATGTTAAAATGTCCCTTTAGCAGGCCAGCATTTTAAACACAATGATTCTCCCCTTGCTCTCCTCTCTGAGAGTTGCTGTAAGCTGTCTGTCCCACACCCCAGTTATTCCTGCAGACTCACATCAGTGTGTGTCAGCATAGAGGTTACAGCATGTCATTCCACCAGCATGGGAAGGGATTTCTGTTGCAATTCCACAGCCCAGCAGCACAGACTGCACTACACTCTGTGACCACAAGAGGGAGAGAGTAATTCCACAGCCCAGCAGCACAGACTGCACTACACTCTGTGACCACAAGAGGGAGAGAGAGTAATTCCACAGCCCAGCAGCACAACTGCACTACACTCTGTGACCACAAGAGGGAGAGAGAGGAATAAAATTACTGCCTCTTAGATCCTCAACTTAACATGAAACTCCTTTAGGTTTACACTTGAAACAAAGTAAATCCAGCAGCACCAGAGCTGTTTTAAATGCATGTGTGTGTGTGTGTGTGTGGTGTCTGTGTGTGTGTGTGTGTGTGTGCGTGTATGTGTGTGTGTGTGACTGTGTGTGTGTGTGTGCATGCGTAGGTTTGTGTTTGTGTGTGTGTGCGTGTGCATGTGTGCGTGTGTGTCAGTGAGTGTGTGTGTCTGTCTGTGTGTGTGTCAGTGTGTGTGTGCGTGTGTGTCATTGAGTGTGTGTGTGTCAGAGAGTCTGTGTGTGCGTGTGTGCGTGCGTATGTGTGTTTGTGTGTGTGTGCGTGCATGTGTGTGCGAGTGCGTGGGCGTGTGTGTGCATGTGTGTGTGTGTGTGTGTGTGTGTGTGTCTGTGTGTGTTTGTGTGCGTGTGTGTGTGTCTGTCTGTCTGTGTGTGTGTGTGTGTTTTTGTGTCTGTCTATGTGTGTGTGTGTGTGTTTTTGTGTTTGTATGTGTGTGTGTTTGTGTCAGTGTGTGTGTCAGTGTGTGCATGTGTCCATGTGAGAGTGGTGTGTGTGTCAGTGTGTGTATGTGTGTGTGTGTGCGTGCGTGTGTGTGTGTGTTTTTTTCTGTGTGTGGTTGTTTTTTTCTGTGTGTGTGTCTGTCTGTCTGTCTGTCTGTGTGTGTGTGAGTGTGTGTGTCTGTCTGTGTGTGTTTGTGTGTATGCGTGTGTGTGTCTGTGTGTGTGCGTGTCTGTCTGTGTGTGTCAGTGAGTATGTGTGTGTGTGTCAGTGAGTGTGTGTGCGTGTGCGTGAGTGTGTGTGTGTCTGTCTGTGTGTGTATGTGTGTGGTGTCTGTGTGTGTGTCCACGTGTGTGCATGTGTGTGTGTGTCAGTGAGTGTGTGTGTGTGCATGTGGTTTGTGCTTGTGTGTGTGTGCGTGTGGTGTGTTTTTTGTGTGTGTGTGTGTGTGTCTGTGTGTGTGTCTGTCTGTCTGTCTGTCTGTCTGCCTGTGTGTGTGTCTGTCTGTGTGTGTGTGTGTTTGAGTGTGTGTGTGTGTCAGTGTGTCTGTCTGTGTGTGTGCATGCTTGCGTGAGTGTGTGTGTGCATGTGTGTCTGTGTGTGTGAGTGTTTGTGTGTGTCTGTCTGTGTGTGTGTGTCTGTCTTTGTGTGTGTGTGTGTCTGACTGTGCGTGTGTGTGTGTGTCAGTGTGTGTGTGCGTGTGTGTCAGTGAGTGTGTGTGTGTGTCAGTGAGTGTGTGTGTGCGTGCGTGCGTGCGTATGTGTGTTTGTGTGTGTGTGTGTGTGCGTTTGTGCATGTGTTGGTATGTGCATATGCCTGCGTGCCTGAATGCGTGTATGTGTTGTGTGTGTGTGTTTTTGTGTGTTGGGGGAGGGGCGGTCTGGTAATTTATTTAATTACTTTTTATAGTTCATTTCATAAGTAAATGAAATATAAAAACAACTGAAATAAATTCCCAGATTGCAAACGGTATAATATTTTGCGTACCAGTACAATAATAAAAAAACAAAAACCCAGTGATGTTGTATCTCTCATATACGTCATTCTCGAGTCTTTTCTTTTTTTATATATATATATATTTAGTAGTCACCAATTAGTTTGTTGTTGTTTTTCTCCCCAATTTAATAGTGTCCAATTATTTTTAGGCTCAGCTCACCGCTCCTGCGTTGACTTGGGAGTGGTGAAGATGAACTCACGCTGTCCTCTGAAGCGTGTGCCATTAGCAGCCCGCTTCTTTACACACTGCAGACATAAGAACATAAGACTCACCGTGCAGCCACCCAGAGCTACAGCATCGGAGGACAACGCAGCGCTGGGTAGCTTACAGGCAAGCCAGCAGGTGCCCGGCCAGACCACAGGGGGTCACTGGTGCGCGGTGAGCCGAGGACACCCTGGCCGACCTAACCCTCCCTCCCGCCAGGCAGCGCTCGGCCAATTGTGCGCAGCCCCCTTGGCAGCTCCAGTCCTCGGTCAGCAAATTAATAGCCTGGACTCCAGACTATTGGGCCATCCTGCACTCTATGCGAGGGCTTTTACTGGATGCGCCACTCGGGAGCCCTTTCTCGAGCCTTTTCACGTTTTCCACAGTGTGTCTGTCCTCCTTCCCGGAGTCGGCGATGGTTACACAGCACAATGTAAATTTCTATCTGGCCTTCTCTGCCTTGTTCTTGTAGATTGATAGTGGCAGTGTCACCCACAGCAGCACGTGTTGAATAACTCAATTCTTGTTTGAATTTGCTCTTACATGCTACTGTAATCACTGTATCCTAAATTTGTCTTATTGTTCAACTGCTTTGAAATGCATCTCTACTGCATTTTATTTTGCCCTTTGTATGGCACTTAATCATTTTGAAATTGCACTTAACGGTATTGTGATATTCTGTAACAATTTGGATAAGGGAATCTGCTAAGAAAATAAATTAATACATAATAAATACATCTGCTGCACAGTCGTGTCGGACATGATGCTAACTCTTGCCTTGCTTGCTGAGAGCAATGATAAAGGTAATGTTCCAGACACTAAAACATAGTGCTGCCCTGAGTGCCAGTGAGAGCTCTTCAGTAACACTAGAAGGAACAGTTTGGACTCCAGACACAGTGTCTTCTACTGTTCCTGAAGGCTTTCTGATGGAGTGTTTCACATTGTGGATGAACTACCTACAGCATCGCAAGAGCCACTCAACACAGAACCAAACAAGGACTGGCAATCTCTACTACAGGCTTAGTGTCTTCTAGTGTTACTGAAGCCAGTGAGAACTTCACTGCACTTCAATCATGACGGTGCTGCTGTTTAATAAGCAGTACTGCTGCATTACACTTTAATGAGTTCATTAAGGACTGTGCTAATCAGGTTCCAATGCTACTCTTAATAGCTGAGCTCTATTGTATAGTCCCACTGTCCTGGGAGTGTTAATGCCAGGGCAGTTACTAATCTTGCTCTGTCTGAACACACAGTGCAAGTACTGCTTTAAACACACACTCCACACTTGACTCCATTCCAGCTGTGTTGAGTGGAATAAGGGCTCGGCTGATTGGCTCTCCTCATATGCTCCTATTAAAGCTGTTCTTTGTCTAGTCCTGCTGTCCTGGGAGTGTTCATGCTAAACTGCTAATCTTGCTCTGTCAGAACACACAGCACCAAGCCTGTGTTTACACCACTGCTGGGCTACAAGTGGCTGCTGTGCCAAGGAAGACAATTTGCATTGGCAGCACATGCTTCAGTGCTCTGGGAGTGTTTATAGCCCTGTGAGTTTAACACTTCATGATTGAGAGCTGCCCTTCATGGCAACAGAATCCAAAACAACAATTACTTTTATCAGCATCTTCATCTGGGCACTTGTCATCTGCACTCAGGGTAAGAATCATTTAGAAAAAACACTTTTAAAAAAAATCTATTTGTGGGACAATTCTTAATATATAAATATTAAAAGTAAAACAGGCAAACTGAATAGAATCAAATGAAAAATTCTTAATGTAATCTGTTTTTATCATTTAATTCACTAATTTATTCTAATTTTCTATATAATTATTTATTATTTTCAGAATCCAGTGGACAGTATACTGTGACTCAGACTCCAGCAGTGAAATCTGTTCTCCCAGGAGACACAGTCGCTCTGAGCTGTAAAGTCAGCAGTGCAGTGTACAGCAACTACATAGCCTGGTACCAACAGAAACCTGGAGAAGCTCCCAAACTCCTGATCTATGCTGCAAGTACCCTTCAGTCTGGGATCCCAACTCGTTTCAGTGGCAGTGGATCTGGGACTGACTTCACTCTGACCATCAGTGGAGTCCAGGCTGAAGATGAAGGAGATTACTACTGTCAGAGTGTACACATGCCCAGCAGTAGTGTTGTGTTCACACAGTGATACACACCCGTACAAAAACCTCCCTCAGCAGGACTGCAGGTGAACATTGTTCATTTCCTGATAATTAAATACAAGCTGAAAATAAAGTAAACCAAACATTTTACTTCTCTTTTAATATATATATATATAAATTGCATATTTAACTTCAAATTGTATTATTTACTTTTTTCATTTTACTCTTTTAATGATTCCACTTCATCAGCAACACATTCTATATACAAACAGAATGATGTTTATTTTTTTTAAAAAAATTGAACTGTATGCATATTGAGATTGATTTATTTATGATCCACTGGACAACATATTAAAAAAGAAGACCAGCAAACAGCAAAGCCCAGTATTGCAGTGATGTGTAGTTACACTGTCTGACTCTGTGGAGTCCATCTGGATATTTTTCATTGTGTCAATTTGATGTGTTTTAATGGATTTTCAAAACTAATATTAATACATAAATGAATAACATCGAATTATAACAAATTGTTAAGATGAAAATCAAGACACAAATTACTGTTAATTACAATGAACAAACCATGTCTTCTTTTGAAAGATAATTTTACACGTTATTCTTAATTCCTGAAAAAAAATGTTAATGCTATATTGATATACCTCAGATTATAACTTATTATAATAAATAAATAATGTATCTAAATTGAAATAAAAATAAATAAATGAGGAATTCATATATTTGAGAGTGAATTCTTATTTTTATTAAGGAGCAGCACATCAGTGTTATTGAAGGCAGTTTATTCTTCATTGTCTTGCCTCCTGTGTCATCCTTGTTACCCACCTGGTCTCCTTCATTCCTTATGTGTGCAGCAGCTCCCTGGCACACATGTCTCAACACTTATGGGCCAGTTCATTCTGAACAGGCAGATTTCTAATGCCCCGCCTAGAGAGCAGGAAAGCACTGAGAGGCTAAACATAAAACTACAGGAAGGATAATCTAACTGTACTGTGAGTCACCCAACCCTATCAAGTCCCACCTGTGTTCACAGCTCAGATCTCATAGAACTGTCTGTGACACTTATTGAAACAGAAGTGCAGCGCTTAGAACACATATACAAATAGAACTAATCCACTCTTCTATTAAACTGTGAACTTAGTGTTTGATTGAATCCCTCTCTGTGTTTGTATAGCCTGAAAACAGGCATCAGTGCCCTGCCAAACTGCACACACAGCCATCATTCACACTGACCACAAGAGGGAGCCAGAGCACCACTGCTGTCCATAATGTAATAACACAGTAATAAGACAATTGAAATAGGCAATTATACATGTTGAACTGCACAAAATAATGAACAGTGTCTGGTCCTCAAATGTAAGGAAACAATTGACACCACTCCTATTCTACCCTCTACTAGAACCCCAAACATGACGTGCCTGACATAACCAGGTCCAGTAACTGACGTAACCACTGTGAAAAATGCATGGATGTGAACACAGCGCAAGCTGAAGCGCTCACACAGTGAAGTGTCTGCAGCGTTTGTAATGTTTTCTTGAAAGGCATATACTCCCCGGGGATTCACAGGTACTGGGGCATCAATCCTTTTGAGAACAGATGAAGCAATTCACCACGTTACATGCTTTTGTGTCGGCCACTTCCAGCCCACTTTGCATGGATGCAAAACACTGAGGAGCTCCTCTGGCAGGGCCGGTATGGTTTTTTCAGCTATGCCAGGGGGACACTTGCCTTCATACATAACAATGCAGTACTCATTTACTGCCAGTTCAATGCTTTTGAATGGATACTTTGTCATAGCTGTTGCTTGATCCACAATGCCAAACACACTGACCACTTTCCAGTCAGGCTGGATTCCTTCCACAAATGGCCCTACTGTGCTGAGCTCAAGTTCAGTGTTGCTAAGCGTTCTAGCATAGTGAATGCTGTGCGTGTTTGGGGATTTCTTTGGACAGTTCTGTTCCTACCTGTTTGTCCATTCATCTTGTGCCTTCTTTACCACATGCTTTGTAATATAAATGATGCTCACATTTGGACATGCTTCTTTTGCCACCTTAGCAAATTCTTCTGCTGTGTTGATAACAGCATGCTTTTGCAGAGTGCGCCTCCAAACTGCATGCTTTACTTTACCTGCAACTCCAGCAACTGGCCCTTTGCCGTGTGCTGTGGCAAAAAACCTCCAGTCAGCTCGATGCAGACTACAGTGTACATTGCTCAGCATGGTAAGGGTGGACAAGATGAATCTGTTTTTAAATTGGCTCGCATCACCATCAGAAAAGATGTGCAAGTTAGAGATGTTGACTGAAGTTGAGGCTTCATCAAGAATAGCCCGATTGTAGCAAACAACTGCAAATGTGTCATGTTGCCATTCATCATGGAGCACAACATAAGAAGTACTAACAGACTGAGCTGTGAGAACTGCTGGAAACAGAGGCACTCCTTCTGTGATCCAGGGAGCTCACATTATTTCAGCTTGCTGCTTTATAGGGAAGTGTTCTGAGAAATCTTCCTGAAGTATAGCTTCACATTCATTTCAATTCATCTTCAGTGTCTTGATTTGGTGAAGTTGCACCTTGGTAATAAAACTGTGGCTCTGCAGAATGGTCCGCTGGGTTTGAGCTCCTCCTTGGCATTGTGTAATGTTGACTCAAGCACTTCCTTTTTATTGTTAGCCATCTATTGGTAGTAGTGTACAATTGTATCTTCATTATCATTGCCTTGTATTACCTGATTGATAGAACTAGCAAGGTCTTGGCATGTGTCACACTGGCCAAGGCAGCATTTCATCTGACAGTTGCAAAGTGACCCAATGACCAGGAGATTTCCATTGGGGATATTTTGGCAAACCTTTTTCAAACCATCTAGTAGCATCTCTGTGTTGTCATGGTAACGACAGACAGACAGGTTGAACGTGCACAGGGCGCAATGCTGCAGACTTTTTTTGATGTTCTGATTTTTCCATCAGGATATTCATTCTTGAAGAGGCGGTGAGCTTCATGAACCGTCATCAGGAGCACTTTTTTGTGCATTCTTTTTTTTGTGCCTCCTCTCTTCTGATAGTGATGCAGTCTTTTCATCCAGGCAGCTGACGGGACACACAATCAATCTCATAGAATGCACAAACCTGACATTCTGTTTCACTAACTTCAGCTCTTTGTGTGGAAGCGTGCTTATCTACCAGAGCCAAACCAAATTGAGTTGCCAGTTTCTTTACCACGACACTTTTCTTCCTGGGGCTCTTTGGAAGTGCCCGGTTTACTCCACTTACTGCCTTCCCTAGTGACTGAGCTGAAAAGAGAACTTTTGACGGTGAGTTTGTCAAATGATTCTCATTAAGTTGTGGTTCTGGTTCATGTTATTTTGAAAGATTTCTCCTATACTTTCTCATTGTTTCTTTGCTCTTTTCTGTTTCCCTTTTCTTCCTCCCTACACTCCACTTGCATGCTTTCTGCTGCTCTCTGTTCCTCTGTTTCATCCCTACTCTTTTCTCTTCTCACATCCTTGCATGATATGCACGCATTCTTTCTGCTGCAGGTATTGGAAGCATTTTCTAACTTTAATCTAGATAAAAGAAAAACAGGGCTGATTCAGCCAATTAAAACACAGAATTCAATACATCTTTTAGAGGATTTTTTCATGTTCTTTACTTTTTTAAATATTCACAGTAAGTTGAGACAGCTCAGCATCTTATGGTATTCTTTAGCAGCACAGACTGCACTGCACTGTGTGACCACAAGAGGGAGAGAGAAAGTAATAATATGATGCTCTTTAATCCAGAGCAGTGGTTCTTAACCTGGGGTGCAAAATCAAAATGTTTGCTTCTTCAATGTATTTGATTTCACAAAGTTTATGATGGATCTGTTAACCTACAGCTCTGATTTTAATATTTTACAATTAATAATTATTTATACTGTGTAACAAAGCTACTTAATCACAGCTGTGGCTAAGATGAATTGTTTGAGAGAAGGGAGAAGAGAGAGAAATAGCTGTGTTTGTACAAACTCAACACAAAGAAAACTATAAGCTATGTTTTTTTCCATTTGGCTTGCAAGATAAAACTTTTTTTAGTTGTTTTTTTCCTGAATGGCAAGGAAACTGCATCAGCTGAAAATGAGTTTAATCTTAAGAGCACTGCTTGGGTAGAAGTGGCTGCTGTGCCAAGGAAGACAATTTGCATAGAAAAGACACTTTGCATTGGCAGCACATGCTTCAGTGCTCTGGGAGTGTTTATAGCCATGTGAGTTTAACACTTCATGATTGAGAGCTGCCCTTCATGGCAACAGAATCCACAACAACAATGACTTTTATCAGCATCTTCATCTGGGCACTTGTCATCTGCACTCAGGGTAAGAATCATTTAGAAAAACATGTTTAAAGAAATATCTGTTTCTGGGACAATTCGTAATACAAAGTAAAACAGGGAAATTAAAAAGAAGAAATGAAAACGTGCTGAAATGTAATGCATTTTCATTATTTAATTCACTAATTTATTCTAATTTTCTATATTATTATTTATTATTTTCAGAATCCAGTGGACAGTATACTGTGACTCAGACTCCAGCAGTGAAATCTGTTCTCCCAGGAGACACAGTCGCTCTGAGCTGTAAAGTCAGCAGTGCAGTGTATAATAATGACCACCTAGCCTGGTACCAACAGAAACCTGGAGGAGAACCCAAACTCCTGATCTACTTGGCAAGTACCCTTGAGTCTGGGATCCCAACTCGTTTCAGTGGCAGTGGATCTGGGACTGACTTCACTCTGACTATCAGTGGAGTCCAGGCTGAAGATGCAGGAGATTACTACTGTCAGAGTTTACACTACCCCAGCAGTAGAAATGTGTTCACACAGTGCTACACACCCATACAAAAACCTCCCTCAGCTGGACTGCACAGCGACTGCACTGCTGCAGCTGGGACCTACTGCAGGTGCTGAGGGTGAAGGCAATGAAACGTGACACGGCCTGTGGAGGAGCTCAACTGCACACAAACACACTGAGCTCAATAACAAGGGCTCAAAATAAAAGACAAGATCAATCTGATAAATATCTTGATTATTCATGTATTCTAATACATTGTAGAGGCTGAAGGGCTGTCATTGGATTTATATTTCATAATTTAGTTTCAAATGAAAATGAAAATATAATTCTTGATTTATCTACAGTAAGGAAAAGATAAATGTGAACATTGTTAATTTTCTGATACTTAAATACAAACTGAAAATAAGCTAAATCAGACACTTTACTCCTCTTAAAGGAAATAAATAAATATATACATGCATACATACATACATACATACATAGCATATTACAATCCAACATATTTCTATTGCATTTTAAAGCAATCTATGTTTTAAAACACATATTAACGTATTTCAATATTAATATACAAGATTTTTTTTTTATTTCTTTACATGTCTTCAAAGCAATTTAATATATTTCTAATTGAATCTATAAAATAAATAAATACAGTGAAATAAATATAAAAAATAGATATTTCTATAAAGTGTATCAGTAATGCTACAAAATTTAAACCTCACGCTGAAAGTTCAAGCATTTCATTCATTTGTATTTGGTGCGTTGATGCTCAGAAAAGTGTTGATAGTGTGAAAACATGGAGTACGCACACAAACACATTGTTAATTCACCATTGTGCAATTTAAAGAACTATATTAAGGGTGGGGTTTGTTTCTTGTTTCAATTTGCAGATCGTTGATGGTTAGATAATTCATTGTAAATTTCACTTCATTAAGTGTATGTTTGTGGTAATGAGCTGGCTGTTTAACAATACCTGTATCTAATCATCTTCATCAATTGATTAATAACTATTAAGGTTTGTTTGGGTTACAAATTGTAACTTATTTGCGAATCATTGATGTTGGGATATCTGATTGAAAACTTTACTTGGTGAAGTGTATGTCTGTGATAATGAATTGTCTGCTTAACAAACCTGTGTTTAATCATGGTCACTAATTGGTAATAACGATATTAAGGGCTGGGTTTGCTTTGTTTCTTTTAAACACTGAGGACGGCTCTTTTGAGTCGAAACACGTCTGTTGTTTGAAGTTTTGGTCCCTGTTTTTAAATAAATGTAGAATGGTTAATTAACCAGTTTTGTTTTCATGCTATAAAGTGTAGCATTGACAGGAACACACCCAGATGTTTAGCTGTGGAAGCTGCTGTATGTGCAAGGACTTGGCACTATCAGTGTGAAGCTCTGTGTGGAATGCATGCTTTCACAGGCTGATACAACCAATGCATCGCATTGAAAGAGGAAGAAACCATTCTGACTTCATTGTCAACCATACAGGACATTGTCAGTCAACGAGCAGACTGGGGTAACAGAGTGATATACTGTAAGCAAGGAGCTAGTCAAGTCTTGTGAGGCTTTTGTCTGCTCCTTGTCTGGTAAAGCAGGAGATGATGTTGAATGGGGTTACAGATTGATCTGCAGCAGAAAATGATGCATGCAGCTCTCCCACATCCCCTGCCTGCGCGCACTGCTGTGTTTTGTGTTGTGTGTTGTTTTCAGAGCGGTCGTTGTTTATATTTGTATTTATTTCTAATGATTGCAATGTTAAATCAATCATTTTTCACAGGTATTTATTGCACCGCGCACTTTAGTGTGCTTCTGGTGCTGAACGTTTCCTGCTGTGTATTAATCTGCTGCTAACATTCCAATTCTTTTTATCTGCAATAAAATAAAAGATTATTTTTTAATTGGAAGAGGCCGTGTTTCTGATCACCAACTCACTTAAGTGTGCCCGAGCTGCCTCTCTCTCCTCTGTTCTAATTCTCCTCGACATCGCTGCTTCCTTTGACACTGTTGATCACTCAATTCTACTACCATCTCTTGTTGACCTGGGGATCTCTGGCACTGCTCTGGCCTGGTTCTCCTCCTACCTCTCCAACCGCACTTACCAGGTAACCTGGCGTGGAGCAACCTCCACACCTCGCCCTCTCTTAACTGGAGTCCCCCAAGGGTCAGTCTTGGGTCCTCTCCTGTTCTCTCTCTACACCCGCTCCCTGGGCCCCCTCATCGCATCCTATAGTTTCTCATACCATTTCTATGCTGATGATGCTCAGATTTTCCTCTCCTTCCCCACCTCTGACTCCACCATCTCCTCCTGTATCTCTACCTGTCTGTCTGCTATTTTCTCCTGGATGCACTCGCATCACCTCAAACTCAACCTCTCTAAATCTGTCCTCCTTTTCTTTCCCTCCTCCTCCCCCTCCTCTGATCTCTCTATCTCTGTTCCTCTGGAATCTACCACACTCTCTCCCTCTTCCTCCGCTAAGAACCTTGGAGTCACCCTGGACCCCTGCCTCTCTTATTCCCAGCACATCTCCACTCAGGCACGCACTTGCCGATTCTTCCTGAGCAACATCCGAAGAATCCGACCCTTCCTCACCAACTATGCTACCCAGCTCCTGGTCCAGGCCATGGTACTCTCCCGCCTAGACTACTGCAACTCCCTCCTGGCTGGTCTCCCTGCGTCCGCCACCCGTCCGCTCCAGCTCATCCAGAACTCTGCTGCCCACCTGGTGTTCTCTCTGCCTCGCTTCGCCCACGCTACTCCACTACTCCGCTCGCTCCACTGGCTCCCGATCACCGCTCGCATCCAGTTCAAGACTCTTGTACTAGCCTACAGATGCCATGACCAGACTGCACCCAGCTACCTCCAGACCCTCATCTCTCCCTACACCCCCACTCGACCTCTCCGCTCCGCCTGCACTAGAAGACTGGCTCTACCTCCGCTATGCTCCCCTGCCTCCAGAGCCCGCTCCTTCTCCACCCTTGCTCCGCAGTGGTGGAATGACCTTCCTACAGATGTCAGGACTGCCCAGTCCCTGACCACCTTCCGGCGCCTCCTCAAGACTCACCTCTTCAAAGAGCACCTGTAGAACTCCTCTGTTTGTATCCTGGGACACTATCACCCTTCATTTAAATGTGCTTTATTTTGCTCTTATCTGCCCCCTATTTTACTGCATTTAATCCTGTACTTCAAAATACTGTAATCTGCCAAGTGTTTAACCTGTAGTATTTTGTATTTAATCATATCCTGATGTAACTATCACTATTTAATCATATCCTGATGTAACTATCACTATTATCTGATTTATTATTGAATTGTGGTTTGTCACACTTGAACAAAAGTTATTGTATTTCTTGCTCTTATTGTATTACTTGTATTGTAACACTTGAAATGTATTTGCTTACGATTGTAAGTCACCCTGGATAAGGGCGTCTGCTAAGAAATAAATAATAATAATAATAATAATAATAATAATAATAATAATAATAATAATAATAATAATCTCATTCTTGATTTGCTTTCAGAATACAATAACCTGTCACTGTTTTATTTGTCCAGTGTCTTACACACTAATCTGGCGTAGACCGACTCCAAATGTGATTATGTATTTCAATTCTGTGTAAGCCCTGCCTAGCGGGTGTTATAGTTACATAAAAGGACTCTATAGAGTCCTAATGCAAAAAGAAAGAGCAAAAAGCAAGTTGGGAAAGGGGAGGAGGGTGTCAGTAAATATCCAGAGTGCTCTGAGGTTTAAACACAAAACACACAGCTGATAGGAAAGAGGAAACACTCTCTGAGCCTCCAGCTCAATACAGCAAATCATGGAATAAAGAGATTCAGTGACAGCTGACACAGGAGCTGCTCTGTGTTCAAGTGAATAAAGTGCACTCATTAATGTGACCTCCGAGAGACACACTGCAGGTATTAATACTGACCACAAGAGGGAGCCAGAGCACCACTGCTGTCATTAATATAATAACAGTATAGTAATAAGACAATTGAAATAGGCTGCAGTTACATCCCCAGTCAGCCCAGTTCTCCCATTTTTTATTATTTGTTTATTTAGCAG